>NW_027414039.1:0-10766 GCF_964106895.1 Numenius arquata | reverse complement strand
GGGGGGCTGAACTGGGAGCGGGGACCCCGAACTGGGAGGGCTGGGGAGGGCGGGGGGGGAGAAGGGAGGGGGGGGGCTGGATTGGGAGCGGGGGGGGCAAACTGGGAGCGGGGTGGGCTAAACTGGGGGCGGGGGGGGCTAAACTGGGAGCGGGGACCCCGAACTGGGACGTGGGGGGGCTGAACTGGGAGCGGGGACCCCGAACTGGGAGGGCAGGGGAGGGCGGGGGCGGGGGGCGGAGAAGGGAGGGGGGGGGGGCTGGATTGGGAGCGGGGGGGGCAAACTGGGAGCGGGGTGGGCTAAACTGGGGGCGGGGGGGGCTAAACTGGGAGCGGGGACCCCGAACTGGGACGTGGGGGGGCTGAACTGGGAGCGGGGACCCCGAACTGGGAGGGCAGGGGAGGGCGGGGGGGGGGGCGGAGAAGGGAGGGGAGGGGCTAGGGTCGGGGGGGGGGCAAATTGGGAGAGGGGGGGGCTAAACTGGGGGCGGGGGGGGCTAAATTGGGAGCGGGGACCCCGAACTGGGAGAAGGGGGGGGCTGAACTGGGAGCGGGGACCCCGAACTGGGAGGGCTGGGGAGGGCGGGGGAGGGAGGGGGGGCGGAGAAGGGAGGGGGGGGGGCTAGGGTCGGGGGGGGGGCAAACTGGGAGAGGGGGGGGCTAAACTGGGAGCGAGGGGGGCTAAATTGGGAGCGGGGCCCCCGAACTGGGACGTGGGGGGGCTGACTGAACTGGAGAGGGGGGGGCTGAACTGGGAGCGGGGACCCCGAACTGGGAGGGCAGGGGAGGGCGGGGGAGGGGGGGGGGGCGGAGAAGGGAGGGGGGGGGGGCTGGATTGGGAGCGGGGGGGGCAAACTGGGAGAGGGGGGGGCTAAACTGGGGGCGGGGGGGGCTAAATTGGGAGCGGGGACCCCGAACTGGGAGAAGGGGGGGGCTGAACTGGGAGCGGGGACCCCGAACTGGGAGGGCAGGGGAGGGCGGGGGAGGGGGGGGGGGGCGGAGAAGGGAGGGGGGGGGCTGGATTGGGGGGGGGGGGGCGCTAAACTGGGAGCGGGGATCCCGAACTGGGAGCGGGGATCCCGAACTGGGAGGGCTGGGGAGGGCGGGGGCGGGGGCGGAGAAGGGAGGGGGGGGGCTGGATTGGGAGCGGGGGGGGCAAACTGGGAGGGGGGGGGCTAAACTGGGGGCGGGGGGGGCTAAATTGGGAGCGGGGACCCCGAACTGGGACGTGGGGGGGCTGAACTGGGAGCGGGGACCCCGAACTGGGAGGGCTGGGGAGGGCGGGGGCGGGGGGCGGAGAAGGGGGGGGGGGCTAAACTGGGAGCGGGGGGGGCTAAATTGGGAGCGGGGACCCCGAACTGGGACGTGGGGACCCCGAACTGGGACCGGGGGGGGCCTGAACTGGGACCGGGAGACCCCAAACTGGGACCCGGGACCCCAAACTGGGACAAGCAGACCCCAAACTGGGAGCCGGGGGGGGCCTGAACTGGGACCAGGGGAACCCCGGTCTGGGATTGGGAACCCCAAACTGGGACCGGGGGTTGAACTGGGAACGGGGGGGACCCCAAACTGGGACCGGGGGTTGAACTGGGAACGGGGGGGACCCCAAACTGGGAGCCGGGGGGGGGGCCTGAACTGGGACCGGGGACCCCAAACTGGGACAGAGGGCGTTGAACTGGGATGGGTGGACCCCAAACTGGGAACGGGGGGGACCCCAAACTGGGACCAGGGGGAGCTAAACTGGAAGCAATGGACCCCAAACTGGAAGCGGGGGGGCTGAACTGGGACCGGGGGGAGATGAACTGGGTCGGGGGTCTCCAAACTGGGACCGGGGGGGGGGGGAGGAACTGGGACTGGGGGGGGGGGGGACTCCAAACTGGGACTGGGGGAAGCTAAACTGGAAGCAATGGACCCCAAACTGGGATCGGGGATCCCAAACTGGGACCGGGGAGGGGGAACTGGGAACGGGGGACACCCCAAACTGGGACCGGGGGTTGAACTGGGATGGGGGGGACCCCAAACTGGGACCGGGGGGTTGGAGACCAGGGTGGGGTGCCACAGGGGCTGTGGGGCGCTATGGGGTGCCATGGGGTGCTGTGGGGCGCTATGGGGTGCAGTAGGGTGCCATGGGGCGCTATGGGGCACTATGGGGTGCTGTGGGGCGCTATGGGGGTGCCGTGGGGTGCTGTGGGGCGCTATGGGGTGCTATGGGGTGCAGTAGAGTGCCATGGGGTGCCGTGGGGCGCTATGGGGCACTATGGGGCGCTATGAGGTGCAGTAGGGTGCCATGGGGTGCTATGGGGTGCTATGGGGTGCTATGGGGGTGCTGTGGGGCGCTATGGGATGCTATGGGGTGCAGTAGGGTGCCATGGGGCGCTATGGGGTGCCGTGGGGCGCTATGGGGGTGCTATGGGGTGCCGTGGGGCACTATGGGGTGCTATGGGGCGCTATGAGGTGCAGTAGGGCGCCATGGGGCGCTATGGGGTGCTATGGGGTGCCGTGGGGCGCTATGGGGTGCTATGGGGCGCTATGAGGTGCAGTAGGGTGCTATGGGGCGCTATGGGGCGCTATGGGGTACAGTAGGGTGCCATGGGGCGCTATGGGGTGCTATGGGGTGCTATGGGGGTGCTGTGGGGCGCTATGGGATGCTATGGGGTGCAGTAGGGTGCCATGGGGCGCTATGGGGCGCTATGGGGTGCCGTGGGTCGCTATGGGGTGCTATGGGGCGCTATGAGGTGCAGTAGGGTGCCATGGGGTGCCGTGGGGCGCTATGGGGCACTATGGGGTGCTATGGGGTGCAGTAGAGTGCCATGGGGTGCCGTGGGGCGCTATGGGGCACTATGGGGCGCTATGGGGTGCCATGGGGTGCCGTGGGGCGCTATGGGGGTGCTGTGGGGTGCCGTGGGGCGCTATGGGGTGCTATGGGGCGCTATGAGGTGCAGTAGGGTGCCATGGGGCGCTATGGGGTGCTATGGGGTGCTATGGGGTGCTGTGGGGCGCTATGGGGCGCTATGGGGTGCAGTAGAGTGCCATGGGGTGCCGTGGGGCGCTATGGGGTGCTATGGGGTGCCACAGGGGCCGTGGGGCGCTATGGGGTGCCATGGGGTGCCATGGGGCACTATGGGGTGCTATGGAGTGCCATTGGGTGCTGTGGGGCGCTATGGGGCACTATGGGGTATGGGGTGCCATGGGGCGCTATGGGGCGCTATGGGGTGCAGTAGGGTGCCATGGGGCGCCATGGGGCGCTATGGGGTGCTATGGGGTGCCACAGGGGCCGTGGGGCGCTATGGGGTGCCATGGGGTGCCATGGGGCACTATGGGGTGCTACGGAGTGCCATTGGGTGCTGTGGGGCGCTATGGGGCACTATGGGGTATGGGGTGCCATGGGGCGCTATGGGGCGCTATGGGGTGCAGTAGGGTGCCATGGGGTGCTATGGGGTGCCGTGGGGCGCTATGGGGCGCTATGGGGTGCAGTAGGGTGCCATGGGGTGCCATGGGGTGCCATGGGGTGCTATGGGGCGCTATGGGGCGCTATGGGGTGCTATGGGGTGCAGTAGGGTGCCATGGGGCGCTATGGGGTGCCATGGGGTGCTATGGGGCGCTATGGGGCGCTATGGGGTGCCGTGGGGCACTATGGAGTGCAATGGGGTGCTGTGGGGCGCTATGGGGTGCTATGGGGTGCCATGGGGTATGGGGTGCCATGGGGTGCTGTGGGGCGCTATGAGGTGCAGTAGGGTGCCATGGGGCGCTATGGGGTGCTATGGGGTGCTATGGGGGTGCTATGGGGTGCTGTGGGGCGCTATGGGGTGCAGTAGAGTGCCATGGGGTGCCGTGGGGCGCTATGGGGTGCTATGGGGTGCCACAGGGGCCGTGGGGCGCTATGGGGTGCCATGGGGTGCCATGGGGTACTATGGGGTGCTATGGAGTGCCATTGGGTGCTGTGGGGCGCTATGGGGCACTATGGGGTATGGGGTGCCATGGGGCGCTATGGGGTGCTATGGGGTGCCGTGGGGCGCTATGAGGTGCAGTAGGGTGCCATGGGGTGCTATGGGGTGCCATGGGGCACTATGGGGTGCTATGGAGTGCCATTGGGTGCTGTGGGGGTGCTATGGGGTGCCGTGGGGCGCTATGGGGGTGCTATGGGGTGCCGTGGGGCGCTATGGGGTGCTATGGGGCGCTATGAGGTGCAGTAGGGTGCTATGGGGCGCTATGGGGTGCTATGGGGGTGCTATGGGGGTGCTATGGGGTGCTGTGGGGCGCTATGGGGTGCTATGGGGTGCAGTAGAGTGCCATGGGGTGCCGTGGGGTGCTATGGGGCACTATGGGGCGCTATGGGGTGCCATGGGGTGCCATGGGGTGCTGTGGGGTGCTATGGGGTATGGGGTGCCATGGGGCGCTATGGGGTGCCATGGGGTATGGAGTACCATGGGGTGCCATGGGGTGCTGTGGGGCGCTATGGGGTGCTATGGGGTGCAGTAGAGTGCCATGGGGTGCTATGGGGTGCCGTGGGGCACTATAGGGCACTATGGAGTGCCATGGGGTATGGGGTGCCATGGGGTGCCGTGGGGCGCTATGGGGCGCTATGGGGTGCAGTAGGGTGCCATGGGGCACTATGGGGCGCTATGGGGCGCTATGGGGCGCTATGGGGTGCAGTAGGGTGCCATGGGGTGCTATGGGGTGCTATGGGGGTGCTATGGGGTGCTGTGGGGCGCTATGGGGCGCTATGGGGTGCAGTAGGGTGCCATGGGGTGCCATGGGGTGCTATGGGGTGCTATGGGGGTGCTATGGGGTGCTGTGGGGCGCTATGGGGTGCTATGGGGTGCCGTGGGGCGCTATGGGGCGCTATGGGGCGCTATGGGGTCCCCGAGTCCCGCCCGGGGCAGGGTGCCAGCAGCCTTGGTGTGGCGCGGGGTGACATCATCACCCGGGGGGGGTGTGTGTGTGTGACATCATCAGGGGCGGGGTGACATCGGGGGTGGGGAGGGGGTGACATCATCACCCCGTGTCACCCCGTGTCACCCCGTGTCACCCCATCCTGTGTCACCCCATGTCACTCCGTGTCACCCCATCCCGTGTCACCCCGTGTCACCCTGTGTCACCCCGTGCCATCCCATGTCACCCCATGTCACCCTGTGTCACCCCTTGCCGCCCCGTGTCACCCCATCCCATGTCATCTGTGTGACCCCATGTCACCCTGTGCCATCCCATGCCATCCCGTGTCACCCTATGTCACGCCGTGTCACTTTGTGTCACCCCGTGTCACCCCATTCCGTGTCACCTCGTGTCACCCCATCCCATGTCACTCCGTGTCACCCCATCCCGTGTCACCCCGTGCCATCCCGTGTCACCCTGTGTCACCCTGTGTCACCTCGTGTCACTCCATGTCATCCCGTCTCACCCTGTGTCACTCTGTCACCCCATCCCATGTCACCCCATGTCACCCCGTGTCACCCCATCCTGTGTCACCCTGTGCCACCCCATGTCACCCCATCCCATGTCACCCTGTGCCATCTTGTGTCATCCCATGTCACCCCATGCCAGCCTGTGTCACCCCGTGTTCCACTGTGCCATCCCGTGTCACCCTATGTCACGCCGTGTCACCCTGTGTCACCCCATGTCACCCCATCCTTGTCACCCCGTGCCATCCCATGTCACTCCATGTCACCCTGTGTCACCCTGTGCCACCCCGTGTCACCCCACCCCTTGCCACCCTGTGTCACCCCATCCCATGTCACCCCGTGTCACCCCGTGCCATCCCATGTCACCCCATGTCAACCCATCCCATGCCATCCCGTGTCACCCCGTGTCACTCCGTGTCACCCCGTGCCATCCTGTGCCATCCCATGTCACCCCATGTCACCCTGTGTCACCCCGTGTCACCCCACCCCTTGCCACCCTGTGTCACCCCATCCCATGTCACCCCGTGTCACCCCGTGCCATCCCATGTCACCTCGTGTCACCCCATCCCGTGTCACCCTGTGTCACCCTGTGTTGTCCCATGCCATCCCATGTCACCTCGTGTCACTCCATGTCACCCCGTGTCACCCTGTGTCACCCTGTGCTGTCCCGTGCCATCCCATGTCACCCCGTGTCACCCCATGTCACCCCGTGCCACCCCGTGCCATCCCATGTCAACCCATCCCGTGCCATCCCGTGTCACTCCGTGTCACCCCATCCCGTGTCACCCCGTGCCATCCCGTGTCACCTCATGTCACCCCATCCCATGTAACCCCGTGTCACCACGCGTGCCCTCGTGCGTGGCCCCATGCACCACCCTGTGTCACTGTGTGTGGCCTCGTGTCCCCGTGGCACGGCCCCGTGTCCCCCTGGTCCCGTGTCAACCTGCGTGTCCCTGTGCCCCCCGTGTGTCACCCCGTGTCACCCCGTGTCACCCCGTGCCATCCCATCCCGTGTCACCCCGTGTCACCCCGTGCACAGGGACATGGGAACGCTCCCCAGGGCACGGGGACACACATGTGGGGACACACGCGAGGGGACGGGGCTGTGCACGGGGACACACAAGGGGACACAAGGCCCCACGTGCGGGGCCACGCACGTGGACACACGTGGGGACACGGGGCCAGGCACGAGGGCACGAGGGCATGCGTGGTGACACGGTGACATGGGGCCACGCACAGGGACACACGTGGGGACACGGGGCCACACACCAGGGCACGAGGCTACGTGTGGTGACACGGGGACACGAGGCCGTGCACGGGGATGTGGGGCCACGCACAAGGGCATGAGGCCGTGCACGGGGACACGAGGACACACGTGGGGACACGAGGCCACACACGAGGGCACGAGGCCGTGCACGGTGACATGGGGACACGAGGCCGTGCACGGGGATGTGGGGCCACGCACAAGGGCATGAGGCCGTGCACAGGGACACGAGGACACACGAGGGCACGAGGCCACGCACAAGGGCACAAGGCCGTGCACAGGGACACGAGGACACACACAGGGCCAGGGGGACACGGGGCCACGCACGAGGGCACGGGGCCGTGCACGGGGACATGGGGCCACACGAGGGGACATGAGGCCACGCACAAGGGCACAAGGCTGTGCACGGGGACACGAGGACACACGAGGGGACACAAGGCCACACACGAGGGCACGAGGCCGTGCACAATGACACGGGGACACGAGGCCGTTCACGGGAATGCAGGGCCACGCACAAGGGCACGGGGCTGTGCACAGGGACATGGGGACACACGAGGGCACGAGGCCACGGACAAGGGCACAAGGCCGTGCACAGGGACACGAGGCCGTGCACGGGGACACGAGGACACACACGGGGCCAGGGGGACACAGGGCCACGCACGAGAGCATGGGGCCGTGCACGGGGACATGGGGACACACGAGGGGACACGGGGCCACGCACAAGGGCACGAGGCCGTGCATGGTGACACGGGGACACGAGGCCGTGCACGGGGACACGGGGACACAGGTCCACGCACGAGCACATGGGGCCGTGCACAGGGACACACAAGAGGACACGACGCCACGCACAAGGGCACAAGGCCGTGCACAGGGACACGGGGCCACACACTAGGGCACGAGGCCGTGCACGGTGACACGGGGACACGAGGCCGTGCACGGGGATGTGGGGGCCACGCACAAGGGCACGAGGCCGTGCACGGGGACACACAAGGGGACACAAGGCCACGCACAAGGGCACAAGGCCGTGCACAGGGACACAAGGACACACACAGGGCCAGGGGGACACAGGGCCACGCACGAGGGCACGGGGCTGTGCACGGGGACACACAAGAGGACATGAGGACACGCACAAGGGCACGAGGCCGTGCACAGGGACACGAGGACAGACACGGGGCCAGGGGGACACGGGGCCACACACAAGGGCACGAGGCCGTGCACGGTGACACGAGGCCGTGCACGGGGACACGAGGACACACACGGGGCCAGGGGGACACAGGGCCACGCACGAGAGCATGGGGCCGTGCACGGGGACATGGGGCCACACGAGGGGACACGGGGCCACGCACGAGGGCACGAGGCCGTGCACAATGACACGGGGACACGAGGCCGTGCACAGGGACACAGGTCCACGCACGAGGGCACGGGGCTGTGCACAGGGACATGGGGACACACGAGGGCACGAGGCTACGCACGAGGGCACGAGGCCGTGCACAGGGACACGAGGCCGTGCACGGGGACACGAGGACACACACGGGGCCAGGGGGATACAGGGCCACGCACGAGAGCATGGGGCCGTGCACGGGGACATGGGGACACACGTGGGGACACGGGGCCACGCACGAGGGCACGAGGCCGTGCACGATGACAGGGGGACACGAGGCCGTTCACGGGAATGCAGGGCCACGCACGAGGGCACGGGGCTGTGCACAGGGACATGGGGACACACGAGGGCACGAGGCCACGCACAAGGGCACAAGGCCGTGCACGGGGACATGAGGCCGTGCACGGGGACACGAGGACACACACGGGGCCAGGGGGACACAGGGCCGTGCACGAGAGCATGGGGCCGTGCACGGGAACATGGGGACACACGAGGGGACACGGGGCCACGCACGAGGGCACGAGGCCGTGCATGGGGACACGGGGACACGAGGCCGTGCACGGGGATGTGGGCCACGCACAAGGGCACAAGGCCGTGCACAGGGACACAAGGACACACACAGGGGGACACAGGGCCACGCACGAGGGCACGGGGCTGTGCACGGGGACACACAAGAGGACATGAGGACACGCACAAGGGCACGAGGCCGTGCACAGGGACATGAGGACAGACACGGGGCCAGGGGGACACGGGGCCACACACAAGGGCACGAGGCCGTGCACGGTGACACGAGGCCGTGCACGGGGACACGGGGACACACACGGGGCCAGGGGGACACAGGGCCACGCACGAGAGCATGGGGCCGTGCACGGGGACATGGGGACACACGAGGGGCCACGGGGCCACGCACGAGGGCACGAGGCCGTGCACGGTGACACGGGGGCACGAGGCCGTGCACGGTGACACGGGGACACGAGGCCGTGCACGGGGATGTGGGGCCACGCACAAGGGCACGAGGCCGTGCACGGGGACACAAGGACACACACGGGGCCAGGGGGACACGGGGACACTCACGAGGGCACAAGGCCACGCACGAGGGCACGGGGCCGTGCACGGGGCCACGGGGGGACACGAGGCCACGCACGAGGGGACACGGGGTCGGGGGGGACACGGGGTGGGGGGGTGTGGGGGGGACACACACACACACGGTGACACGTGGCCGGGGCACGTGCAAGCGTGTCGGTGCGAGCCGTGTTTGCACACCGGGCCCTGCCCCCCCCCCGCCGGGGCCACGTGCGAGGGACGGGCCAGTTGTGCAACAACCCCCCCCCCCCCCCCCTCCTCCTCCTCCTCCTCCTCCCCCCCCCCCCCCCGTGTCACCCCCCCGTGTCACCCCCCCGTGTCACCCTCCGTGTGTCCCCATGCCCCCCCCGTGTCACCCCCCCGTGTCACCCCCCCCCGTGTCACACACACACCCCCCCGGGGGACATGGGGGGGGGGGACACAGGGGAATGGGGGGGGGGGACACGGTGGGGGGGGGGGGCCATGGGGACATGGAGGGGGGGGGGACACAGGGGGACATGGGGGGGGGACACGGTGGGGGGGGGGGACATGGGGGACACGGAGGGGGGGGACACAGGGGGACACGGGGGGGGGGCCATGGGGGGGGACACGGTGGGGGGGGGACATGGGGACACGGAGGGGGGGGACACAGGGGGACATGGGGGGGGGACACGGTGGGGGGGGGGACATGGGGACACGGGGGGGGGGGACACACCAGGGGGACATGGGGGGGGACACGGGGAGGGGGGGACATGGGGACACACGGGGGGGGGGGCACAGGGGGGGCACGGGGGGGTGGGACGACACCTGGGGGACAAGGCGGGGGGGGGGCCATGGGGACACGGAGGGGGGGGGGACACAGGGGGACATGGGGGGGGGACACGGTTGGGGGGGGGCCATGGGGACACGGGGGGGGGGGACACAGGGGGACACGGGGGGGGGCCATGGGGGGGGACATGGTGGGGGGGACACCTGGGGGACACAGAGGGGGGGGACACACCAGGGGGACATGGGGGGGGGGGGACACGGGGGGGGGGGGGCCATGGGGGGGGACACGGTGGGGGGGGGGGACACATGGGGGCCACCCCCCCCCCCTTTGGGCGTGTCCCCTCGAAACCCCGCCCCCCTCCATAGCCCCCGCCCCCCCCCCGCCCCCCCCCCCCCCCAATTCCAGGTGCTTAAATACCGCGGGGGGGGGCCACACACACACACAGAGGGGACACCCCCGGGGGTGACACCATGGAGCCCCCCCCCTCCTCCTCCTCCTCCTGACCTTCCTCCTCCTCCTCCTCCTCCTCCTCCGCCGCGGGGGGGGGGCAAAAAAGAGCGGGGTTACCCCCCGGGCCCCCCCCCCCTGCCCCTGGTGGGGAACCTGCTCCAGATCTCCCCCTCCCGCCCCCTGCAGTCCCTGCTGAAGGTGAGGGGGGGGGCACGGGGGGGGGGGGCACCCATGGGTGCCACCCGGGGGGGGGGGGGGACACCGGGAAGGGAGGGGGAGGGGGTTGGGGAGCGTCCCCGGGGGGGGGGAAGGGGGGGGGGGAGCACCCATGGGTGCCACTGGGGGGGGGGGGGGAGCTCCCATGGGTGCCACTGGGGGGGGGGGGGCAAGAGGGGGGGCACAGGGGTGGGGGGGGCAAGGGGGGGGGGAGCACCCATGGGTG
>NW_027414038.1:0-13146 GCF_964106895.1 Numenius arquata | reverse complement strand
CCCCCCCTTCCTCCCCCGCCAACCTCCAACGCGGGCGCCATCTTGGGTGCGGGCAGCGCTGCCATCTTGTCTCGCGCCCCTTTGGGCGCCGGGCGGCGGCCGCCATCTTGGTTGGGGGGTGGCGGGCGCCGTCGGCGCCATCTTTAGTGCGGGCAGCGCCCCCCCCCCCCCCCCCCGTCACCCCCCCCCCACCCCATCACCCTCCTTCCTCCTCCCCCCATCCCTTCCCCTCCCGGCCCTGGAGGGGGGGGTCTCCCCGACCCCCGGGGAGGGTGTATATGTGTGTGTGTGTGTGGGGGGTGTCTCCCGTTGTCCCGGACGCCTGGGTCCCCGCCCGTCCTTCCCCTGACCCCCCCCACCTCTTTCGCAAAGGATTGTGGGGTGGGCGGGGCTTCGCGTCACGTGACCCCCGGCCGAGGTGGGGGGGGTGTTTCCGGTTCCGGCGGGGGAGGCGCGTCCGGCCAGGCCCGTCCGTGGGGGCTCCAGGGCGGCCCCGGCCCCGCAGCCCCGCACCCCCCACCCCACCCCCCCCAAGCCCGGCCAGGCCCGGACCGCCCCCCCCCCCGGCACCCCCAGACCCGGCCCCCCGGCCCCCGGACCCCCCCCCCCGGCCCCGCACGGACGGGCCCGGTTCACCCCCAGGTGAGTGACACCCCCTCCCCGGGGCTGAGGGACCCCCAGAGCCCCCCCCCGACCTCACACCCCCCCCAGAATCCAAGGGGACCTCCTAACCCAGCCCCACATCCCACCTCTGGGCTCCTCCTGCCCCCCCATCCACCCCCTGCCCCCCCAAAAATCCAAGGGGACCCCATAACCCAGCCCCACATCCCACCTCTGGGCTTCTCCTGCCCCCCCATCCAACCCCTGCCCCCCCAAAAATCCAAGGGGACCCTCCAGTCCAGCCCCACATCCCACTTCTGGGGTATTTCTCAGCTCCATCTGCCCCCTGCCCCCCAAAAAATCCAAGGGCACCCCCCCAGCCCAGCCCCACATCCCACCTCTGGGCTCCTCCTGCCCCCCATCCACCCCCTGCCCCCCCAAAAATCCAAGGGGACCCCATAACCCAGCCCCGTAACCCACCCCTGGGGTCTTTCTCGGCCCCATCCACCCCCTGTTCACCCCCTCAGACCTCAAAGCCCCCCCCCAGAATCCAAGGGGACCCCCCCAGCCCAGCCCCACATCCCACCTCTGGGCTCCTCCTTCCCCCCATCCACCCCCTGACCCCCCAAAATCCAAGGGGACCCTCCAGTCCAGCCCCACATCCCACTTCTGGGGTCTTTCTCAGCCCCATCTCCCCACTGCCCCCCCAAAATCCAAGGGGACCCCCCCCAACCCAGCCCCACGTCCCACTTCCAGGGTCTTCCTCAGCCCCATTCCCTCCCTGTACCACCTCACAGCCCCCCCAGAAGCCAAAGGGACCCCATAACCCAGCCTTTAACCCACCTCAGGGCTCCTCCCCAGCCCCAAGGACCCCCCCCCCTCCCCACCTCTGATCCCCCCGATCCCTTCCCCCTTCCAGGTCACAGCCCCCCTACTTTCCCCCCCCCCCCCCCCGCCCCGGGGCAGAGAGATGGAAGCCAACGTCAGCGACGAGAGCGTCCACTTCCAGAGCTACCCCTTCGACTTCCTCGAGTTCCTCAACCACCAGCGCTTCGAGCCCATGGAGCCCTACGGCCACGAGCACCCCAAAACCCTTCCCACCCTCCCCTGCCCCCAGCCCCCCTTCGAATACCCCCCCCCGCCCGGCGCACCCCCTTTCGACCGCCCCCCCGCCGCCAAGCACAAGGACTTCAAGGCCGAAGGCGCCGCTGCCGCCTCCTCTTCCTCCTCCTCTTCCTCCTCTTCCTCTTCCTCCTCCTCCTCCCAGCCGAAAAAGGCGGAGGGCAGCGTGGGGGTGCAAGCGGGGGCCCCCCCTTTCCCCACCCCGACCGTCCCCCCCCCTCCACAGCCACTCTTTGAGGCTGCCGGCCCTTTCAACGCGCCCCAGTGGGGCATCGTGGACCTCTCCAGCCACCAGCACCTCTTCGGGGGGCTGAAACGGGGGGGGACGGTGGCGGTGGCCACGGGAACGGGGGCGGCGGGGACCCCGGCGGTCCCCCCAACCCCCCCCGAGGGGGCGTCCAAGGAAGAGAAGAGTTATTTCCGCCGCCTGAAGTACTTCATGGAGCGGCGCTTCCCCTGCGGCGTCTGCCAGAAGTCCTTCAAGCAGTCGTCCCACCTGGTGCAGCACATGCTGGTCCACAGCGGCGAGCGGCCCTACGAGTGCGGCACCTGCGGCCGCACCTACAACCACGTCTCCAGCCTCATCCGCCACCGCCGGTGCCACAAGGAAGAGGGCGGCGGGGCCGGCGGAAACCCCCCGGCGGTGGCCACTACCTCCGGCGTGGTACCGGCACCCAACGGGGCCACCGGGGTCTTGCCGGCACCCAACGGAGTAGACCCGTTGGCCACCGGGGTCAACTTGGCAGCCACCGGCATCAACGCGGCGCCCAACGGGGTCAGCCCAACGCCCAACGGAGTCAACGCGGCGCCCAACGGGGTCAACCCAACGCCCAACGGGGTCAACGCGGCGCCCAACGGGGTCAACCCAACGCCCAACAGGGTCAACGCGGCACCCAACGGAGTCAACCCCTTGGCGAGCGGGGTCAACGCGGCGCCCAGCGGGGTCAACCCATCGCCCAACGGGGTCAACGTGGCCTTGAGCAGCGTCATCCCGGCCCCCAACGGAGTCAACCCGGTGACCAACGGGGTCAACGTGGCCTTGAGCGGCGTCATCCCGGCCCCCGGTGGCGTCATCCTGGCACCCAGCGGGGTCCTCCCGGCCCCCGGCGGGGTGACGTTGGCGGCAGGCGCTGCCACCCCGGCGCCCAGCGTTGCCGGTGGCCCGGACGGTCCCTTCACTTGCTCTCTCTGCTGGAAGGTCTTCAAGAAGCCCAGCCACCTCCACCAGCACCAGATCATCCACACCGGGGAGAAGCCCTTCAGCTGTTCGGTGTGCGCCAAGAGCTTCAACCGCCGCGAGAGCCTCACCCGCCACGTCAAGACCCACTCGGGGCTCCTGCCCGTGCCCTGCGCCGTCTGCGGCAAGGAATTCCGGGATCCGGCTTATCTCCTGCGGCATCAAGCGGCCCACAGCGGCCAACGCCCCCACTACAAGTGCGAGGTGTGCGGCAAAGCCTACGCCGCCCCGCAGAGCCTCCTGCGGCACCGACAGGTCCACGCCGCCGGCCCCAAGGTGGCCACCGCCGCCGCCGCCGTGGCTACCTACCCCAAGGGGGTGTTGCCGGTGTTCCCCGGCGGCCCCTTCGCGACGGCGGAAGGGGAAGGGAAGGTGGGGGACGGCGGTGGTGGTGCCGCCGCCTTCCTGTCCCTGCCGCCGGCGGCGGCGGCGGCGGGGAAGAGCTTCGGCTGCGGGATCTGCGGGAGGGCTTTCGGGCGGCGGGAGACGTTGAAGCGGCACGAACGGATCCACACGGGGGAGAAGCCCCACCAGTGCGCCGTCTGCGGCAAGCGTTTCCGCGAGTCCTTCCACCTCCGCAAGCACCACGTGGTGCACACCCGCGAGCGGCCCTACAAGTGCGACCTCTGCGGCAAAGCCTTCGGCTACCCCCAGAGCCTCACCCGCCACAAGCAGATCCACCGCCTCCCTTTGCCCTGCGGCTTAGGGGTGGCGGGGGTTGGTGGCCCCAACCCTTCTAACGCCGGCCACCCCCCCGAGGGGCTGAGCTACGGCTGCGGCCAATGCGGCGAGCGCTTCCCCGACCTCTTCCGCGCCGTCAACCACAAGGAAGCCCACGCCGGGGAGAAGCCCTACGGCTGCGAGGCCTGCGGCAAAGCTTTCGGCTTCATCGAGAACCTCATGTGGCACAAGCTGGTCCACCAAACCGCCCCCGAGCGACTGCTACCCGAGGCTGGGGGGGCCGCCCCACCGGCCCCGCCGGTGGCCGCCGAAGGCGGGCTGCAACCCCCCGAGGAGCACCCGGTGGTTCCCAGCGGCGAGCGCTTCACCTGCGGCACCTGCGGCCAGACCTTCAAGCATTTTTTGGGGTTGGTCACCCATAAGTACGTCCACCTGGTGCGCCGCACCTTGGCCTGCGGCGTTTGCGGCCAGAGCTTCGCCGGCGCCTACGATCTCCTCCTCCATCGCCGGCGGCACCTCCAGAAGCGTCACTTCGGCTGTTCCGTCTGCGGCAAGAGGTTCTGGGAGGCGGCGCTTCTGATGCGACACCAGCGTTGTCACACCGAGGAGAGACCTTACCGCTGCCCCGTCTGCGGCCGGGGTTTCCTACGCTCCTGGTACCTGCGTCAACACAAGGTGGTCCACACCGGGGAACGGGCTTACAAATGCGCCCTCTGCAACAAACGTTTCGCCCAGTCCTCCAGCCTGGCCGAACACCAGCGTCTCCACGTCGTGGCTCGGCCCCAGCGCTGCCAGACCTGCGGCAAGACCTTCCGTTACCGTTCCAACCTCTTGGAGCACCGCCGGGTCCACCTGGGCGAGAAGGTTTACCGCTGCGAGCTCTGCGGCAAGAGCTTCTTCTACCTCTCCTCCATCCTGCGCCACCAGCGTTCCCACGACGCCCGCCGCGACCTGCGCTGCTCCGCCTGCCTCAAGCTCTTCAAGGACCCCAAGTACTTCAGCAAGCACCTCCAGACCCACCAGGGCGGGCGCCCCTTCAAGTGCAGCCTCTGCGGGGAGGCCTTCGGCAACACCTACGGTCTCAAAAAACACCGCCACGGCCACAAGCTGCAGCGCCCGGCGGCCCCCGCGCACCAGGAGGCGTGAGGAAGAGGAGGGTGGTGGGGACGGGGATGGGCGTGGGGCAGAAACGGAACATCGTGGGGCAGCGGGGCTCGCCATCGTGCAGCGGGGGTCAAGACGGGGCTCGTCGGGGGGCAGTGGGGCTCGACACGGGGCTCAGCACGGCTCGTCGGGGGGCGACGGGGCTCGTCATCGTGCAACGGGGCTCAAGATGAGGCACGTCGCGGTGCAACGGGGCTCGTCATCGTGCAACGGGGGTCAAGACGGGGCTCGTCATCGTGCAACGGGGCTCAAGATGAGGCTCGTCGTGCAACAGAGCTCATCGTGGTGCAACAAGGCTCGTCATCGTGCAACGGGGGTCAAGACGGGGCTCATCCTGGTGCAACAGAGCTCATCGTGGTGCAATGGGGCTCGTCATCGTGCAACGGGGCTCAAGATGAGGCTCGTCGTGGTGCAACAGAGCTCATCGTGGTGCAACAGGGCTCGTCATCGTGCAACGGGGCTCAAGATGAGGCACGTCGCGGTGCAACGGGGCTCGTCATCGTGCAACGGGGGTCAAGACGGGGCTCGTCGTGGTGCAATGGGGCTCGTCATCGTGCAACGGGGGTCAAGACGGGGCTCATCCTGGTGCAACAGAGCTCATCGTGGTGCAATGGGGCTCGTCATCGTGCAACAGGGCTCGTCATTGTGCAACGGGGGTCAAGACGGGGCTCATCCTGGTGCAACAGAGCTCATCGTGGTGCAATGGGGCTCGTCATCGTGCAACGGGGCTCAAGATGAGGCTCGTCGTGGTGCAACAGAGCTCATCGTGGTGCAACAGGGCTCGTCATCGTGCAACGGGGCTCAAGATGAGGCACGTCGCGGTGCAACGGGGCTCGTCATCGTGCAACGGGGGTCAAGACGGGGCTCGTCGTGGTGCAACGGGGCTCGTCATCGTGCAACGGGGCTCAAGATGGGGTTCGTCATGGTGCAACAGAGCTCATCGTGGTGCAACGGGGCTCATCATCGTGCAATGGGGCTCAAGATGAGGCACGTCGTGGTGCAACGGGTCTTGTCATCGTGCAACGGGGCTCAAGATGGGGTTCGTCATGGTGCAACAGAGCTCATCGTGGTGCAATGGGGCTCATCATCGTGCAACAGGGCTCAAGATGAGGCACGTTGTGGTGCAACGGGGCTCAAGATGAGGCACGTCGTGGTGCAACGGGTCTCGTCATCGTGCAACGGGGCTCAAGATGGGGTTCGTCATGGTGCAACAAAGCTCATCGTGGTGCAACGGGGCTCATCATCGTGCAATGGGGCTCAAGATGAAGCACGTCGTGGTGCAATGGGGCTCGTCATGGTGCAGTGGGGCTCATCGTGGTGCAACGGGGCTCGTCATCGTGCAACAGGGCTCAAGATGGGGCTCATCATGGAGCAATGGGGCTCGACACAGGGCTCGGCACGACTTGTCGTGGTGCAACGGGGCTCGTCATCGTGCAGCGGGGCTCAAGATGGGGCTCGTCGTGGCGCAGTGGGGGTCATCCTGGTGCAACGGGGCTCAGCACAGCTCATTGTGGTGCAGCGGGGCTCATCATCGTGCGACAGGGCTCAAGATGGGGTTCGTCGTGAGGCAACGGGGCTCGTCGTGGTGCAACGGGGCTCATCATTGTGCAGCGGAGCTCAAGACGGGGCTCATCCTGGTGCAACGGGGCTCTACACGGGGCTCGGCACGGCTCAGCGTGGTGCAAAACAGAACATCGTGGTGCAACGGGGCTCATCAGTGGTGCACCAGGGCTCGGCACAGCTCAGCACGGTGCAAAATGGAAGATCGTGGTGCAACGGAGCTCGTCATCGTGCAACGGGGCTCAAGATGGGGCTCATCATGGTGCAACGGGTCTCGTCATCGTGCAACGGGGCTCAAGATGGGGCTCATCGTGGTGCAACGGGGCTTGGCACGGAGCTTGGCACAGTCCGTCGTGGTGTAACACGTCTCATCATGGTGCGACACGCCCCGTCATAGTGTAACACACCCTGTCATGGTGCAACACTGTCCCGTCATGGTGCAACACGTCCCGTCATGGTGTAACATGCCCTGTCAAGGTGTGACACGGCTCGTCATGGTGCGACATGGCTCGTCATGGTGTAACATGCCTGTCATGGTGTAACATGCTCTGTCAAGGTGTGACACGGCTCGTCATGGTGTGACATGCCCCATCATGGTGCGACACGGCTCGTCATGGTGCGACACGTCCCGTCATGGTGTAACATGCCCTGTCAAGGTGTGACACGGCTCGTCATGGTGCGACACGCCCCATCATGGTGCGACACGTCCCGTCATGGTGTAACATGCCCTGTCAAGGTGTGACACGGCTCGTCATGGTGCGACATGGCTCGTCATGGTGTAACATGCCTGTCATGGTGTAACATGCTCTGTCAAGGTGTGACACGGCTCGTCATGGTGTGACATGCCCCATCATGGTGCGACACGGCTCGTCATGGTGCGACACGTCCCGTCATGGTGTAACATGCCCTGTCAAGGTGTGACACGGCTCGTCATGGTGCGACACGCCCCATCATGGTGCGACACGTCCCGTCATGGTGTAACATGCCCTGTCAAGGTGTGACACGGCTCGTCATGGTGCGACATGCCCCGTCATGGTGCGACATGGCTCGTCATGGTGTAACATGCCTGTCATGGTGTAACATGCTCTGTCAAGGTGTGACACAGCTTGTCATGGTGTGACACGCCCCGTCATGGTGCGACACGCCCCATCATGGTGTGACACGGCTCGTCATGGTGCGACACGTCCCGTCATGGTGTAACATGCCCTGTCAAGGTGTGACACGGCTCGTCATGGTGCAACAGTGCTTGTCGTTGTGTGACACGTCCCGTCATGGTGTGACACGCCTCGTCATGGTGTGACACGGCTCGTCATGGTGTAACACGCCCCGTCATGGTGCGACACGCCTCGTCATGGTGTGACACGGCTCGTCATGGTGTAACACGCCCCGTCATGGTGCGACATGGCCCGTCATGGTGCGACACGCCTCGTCATGGTGTAACACGCCCCGTCATGGTGCGACACGCCCCGTGGTGCTGCACGACGGCACCTCTGCTCCAGCTCGGACACGGGGGAATCCCGTGGGACACGACACCCCCCCCCCCCCCCCCCCTCCAATTCCCACCGGGACGCCTGGGTCCCCCCGTGGGGGGGGGGGGGGGGCGGGGCTTGAGGAGACATTCCCCCCCCCCCTCCGCCATCTGCCCTCCTCCCCCCAGAGGGACTATTTTAACCCCCCCCCAGGTCTATAAATGTATATAAATATATATATAAATATATAAAATGTCTATAGCACAGCGTTTGCGCCCCCCCTGCCCCCCCCCCATCCCCCCTGGCCTGGCTGGGGGGGGGGGGGGTCCCGGCGCGGGCAGAGACCGGACACAGCTCGTCACAGCGATGGGCAGGGGCCGGGTGTGTACAGAGCAAGCCCATATTAAACCCTGGATGAGACCCCCCCGGGGACGAGTCCTTCCTGCGCCGGGGGGGGGGGGGGGGGGCAGGGGGGTTGAGGGATGGGCTGGTGGCATCATCTGTGGGTTGGTTGGATGATGGGTGGGTTGGTTGGATCATGGATGGGTTGGTTGGGTGATGGGTGGGTGGGTTGATGGGTTGGTTGGATCATGGGTGGGTGCGTTGATGGGTTGGTTGGATCATGGGTGGGTTGGTTGGGTGATGGGTGGGTGCGTTGATGGGTTGGTTGGATCATGGGCGGGTTGGCTGGGTGATGGGTGGGTGGGTTGATGGGTTGGTTGGATCATGGGCGGGTTGGTTGGGTGATGGGTGGGTGGGTTGATAGGTTGGTTGGATCATGGGTGGGTGCGTTGATGGGTTGGTTGGATCATGGGTGGGTTGGTTAGATGATGGGTGGGTGCGTTGATGGGTTGGTTGGATGATTGGTGGGTTGGTTGGATCATGGGTGGGTTGGTTGGGTGATGGGTGGGTGGGTTGATGGGTTGGTTGGATCATGGGCGGGTTGGTTGGGTGATAGGTGGGTGGGTTGATGGGTTGGTTGGATCATGGGCGGGTTGGTTGGGTGATGGGTGGGTGGGTTGATGGGTTGGTTGGATCATGGGTGGGTTGGTTGGGTGATGGGTGGGTTGATGGGTTGGTTGCATCATGGGTGGGTTGGTTGGGTGATGGGTGGGTGGGTTGATGGGTTGGTTGGATCATGGGTGGGTTGGTTGGATGATGGGTGGGTTGGCTGGATCATGGTTTGGTTGGGTGATGGTTGGTTGCTGGGGGGGTTGGTTAGTTGGTGGGTTGTTTGATGGGGGGGTTGGTTAGTTGGGGGGTTGGTTGGTTGCTGGGGGGGTTGGTTAGTTGGTGGGTTGGTTAGTTGGTGGGTTGGTTAGTTGGCGGGTTGGTTGATGGGGGGTTGGTTAGTTGGTGGGTTGGTTGATGGGGGGGTTGGTTAGTTGGTGAGTTGTTTAGTTGGTGGGTTGGTTGATGGGGGGGTTGGTTAGTTGGTGGGTTGGTTGATGGGGGGGTTGGTTAGTTGGTGGGTTGGTTAGTTGGTGGGTTGGTTGGTTGATGGGGGGGTTGGTTAGTTGGTGGGTTGGTTAGTTGGTGGGTTGGTTGATGGGGGGTTGGTTAGTTGGTGGGTTGGGTAGTTGGTGGGTTGGTTGATGGGTTGGTTAGTTGGTGGGTTGGTTGATGGGGCATTGGTTAGTTGGTGGGTTGGTTAGTTGGGGGGTTGGTTAGTTGGTGGGTTGGTTGATGGGGGGTTGGTTGATGGGGGGGTTGGTTAGTTGGTGGGTTGGTTAGTTGGTGGATTGGTTGATGGTGGGTTGGTTAGTTGGGGGGTTGGTTAGTTGGGGGGGTTGGTTGATGGGGGGGTTGGTTGACCGAGGGGCTCACGGGTTGAGGGGGGTGGTGGTTCGGGGGGGGGGGGGGGTGGTGTTGGCCATTGGCCGTCACCCCCCTCCCCCCCCCCCAATGAGACACCGGGAGACAAAAGGAAAAACCAAAAAAGAGCTTTTTTTTTTAATAATAATTAAAAAAACAACAACAACATGAAGTTGGGGAGACCCTGGGGGGGGGTGTCCCTCACATGGCGAGGGGGGGTGGGGGGGTGTCTCTCGCACGGGGGGCGGGGGGAGCAGCTTCACAGGGGAACGGGCAGCACAGCCCCTGTCCCCAGGGCCACCGTCCCTCCGTGCAGGAGCCCGGAGGCCACTGTCCTTCCATGTCCCCAACCCCGGGGGCCACCATCCCTCCACGAGGAGCTCCACAATGAGCTTGAGGGGCCACCACATGGTCATGTCCCCAAACCCAGGGCCACCATCCTCCAAGGGATGACCTCCATGGCCACCATCCCTCCACATCCCCAACCCCTGGGCCACCATTCCTCCAGGGATGGCCTTCATCCTTCCATGGATGACATCCATCTCTCCGTGGATGACCTCCATGGCCACCATCCCTCCACACTCCCAACCCCAGGGCCACCATTCTTCCATGGATGCCCTCCATCTCTCTATAGATGACCTGCATGGCTATCATCCTTCCATGGATGGCCTCCATCTCTCCACGGATGGCCTCCATGGCTATCATCCTTCCATGGATGGCCTCCATCTCTCCATGGATGGCCTCCATCTCTCCATGGATGACCTCCATGGCTATCATCCTTCCATGGATGGCCTCCATCTCTCCATGGATGGCCTCCATCTCTCCATGGATGACCTCCATGGCCATCATCCTTCCATGGATGCCCTCCATCTCTCCATGGATGATCTCCATGGCCATCATCCTTCCATGGATGGCCTCCATCTCTCCATGGATGGCTTCCATCTCTCCACGGATGGCCTCCATGGCCATAATCCTTCCATGGATGCCCTCCATCTCTCCACGGATGATCTCCATGGCCATCATCTCTCCATGGATGACCTCCATGGCCATCATCCTTCCATGGATGCCCTCCATCCCTCCACAGATGACCTCCATGGCCACCATCCCTCCACACCCCCCAACCCCGGAGCCACAACCCCTTCAACGCCCCAATCCCCAGGTCCCCACCACGAGCCCTCGCATCCACCACCCCTCCCCACCACCCCCTCCTTGGGATCACGCCGTCCCACCACCACCACCCCCCCCAACCCCAGGTCCCCGTCACGGCGCCGGCGGCCGAGGCAGATGCTTGCGCCGGAGATGTCTCTGGAGGGTGTTCCTCTCCCCGAAGCGCATGTGGCAGTGGGGGCACTGGAAGGGACGTTCCCCGGTGTGGACCCGCTGGTGGTGGGCCAGCTCCCCGGAGTCTCGGAAGCGACGTGGGCAGAGGGGGCAGGCGTGGGGCTTGCGCCCCACGGCGTGGGTGTATTTGTGACGCTCCAGGTGGGACGTCCTCTTGAAGGCCTTCCCGCAAGCGCGGCAGACGTGGGGCTTGTGCTCGGAGTGGGTGATGCTGTGGCGCTGCAGGTAGGAGAGGTACTCGAAGGAGCGACCGCACACCGGGCAGGAGAAGGCTCTTCGGGGGGGGCCGGGACCCCCAGCTTCTCCCGCCCCCGCCACCAACACCGTATAGGGCAACCCTTGGTTGTCGATCAGGAGGTAACGGCCCCCCGAGGGGGGGCTGGACCCCCGGCGGGAGGAAGAGGAAGAAGAGGAGGAGGAGGAGGAGGAGGGAGGAGGGTCTGAAGATGATGATGGTGGGGGTGGGGGTGGTGGGGGGGCGGGGGCAGCGGGGGGTGGCTGGAGGTCTCCGTGTGCCTGTGGGGAGAGGAAAAAGGGGGGGGGGGGGTGTTAGGGGGGAGGTGGGGGGGTTCCAGATGCCTCGGGGGGGCAGATCTGGGGGCCCCAGATGCCTGGGGGGGGGGGTAGATCTGGGGGTCCCAGATGCCTGGGGGGGGGGGGTAGATCTGGGGGCCTGGACGCCTGGATACCCGGGGGGGGGGGGCAGACATGGGGGTCCCAGGCGCCTTGATCCCTGGGGGGGGGGGGCAGATCTGGGGGTTCCGGATGCCTGGGTCCCTGGGGGGGGGGGGGGGGCGGAATATGGGGGTCCCAGATGCCTGGATGCCGGGGGGGGGCAGATGTGGGGGGTCCCAGACACCTGGGTCCTTGGAGGGGGGGAAATATGGGGGATCCCGGATGCCTGGGTCTCTGGGGGGGGGCGGAATATGGGGGTCCCAGATGCCTTGATCCGTGGGGGGGGGCAGATCTGGGGGTCCCAGATGCCTGGGGGGGGGGGGTAGATCTGGGGGTCCCAGATGCCTGGATGCACGGTGGGGGGGCAGACATGGGGGTCCCAGGCGCCTTGATCCCTGGGGGGGGGCAGATCTGGGGGTCCCAGATGCCTGGATGCCCGGGGGAGGCGGAATATGGGGGTCCCAGACGCCTTGGTCCCTGGGGGGGGGGGCAGATCTGGGGGCCTGGACGCCTGGGTCCCCGGGGGGGGGCGGAATATGGGGGTCCCAGACGCCTTGGTCCCTGGGGGGGGGACAGAGCTGGGGGTTCCGGATGCCTGGGTCCCCGGGGGGGGGGGGCGCGGAATATGGGGGTCCCAGATGCCTGGATGCCTGGGGGGGGTGGAATATGGGGGTCCCAGATGCCTGGATGCACGGTGGGGGGGCAGACATGGGGGTCCCAGGCGCCTTGATCCCTCGGGGGGGGGCAGATCTGGGGGTTCCGGATGCCTGGGTTCCTGGGGGGGGGGCGGAATATGGGGGTCCCAGATGCCTTGATCCATGGGGGGGCGGAATATGGGGGTCCCAGTCGCCTTGATCCCTCGGGGGGGGGGCAGAGCTGGGGGTTCCGGATGCCTGGGTCCCTGGGGGGGGGGGGGGGCGGAATATGGGGGTCCCAGATGCCTGGATGCCCGGGGGGGGCGGAATATGGGGGTCCCAGTCGCCTTGATCCCTCGGGGGGGGGGCAGATCTGGGGGTTCCGGATGCCTGGGTCCCTGGGGGGGGGGGGGGGGCGGAATATGGGGGTCCCAGATGCCTGGATGCCTGGGGGGGGGCGGAATATGGGGGCCTGGACGCCTGGGTCCTTGGAGGGGGGGGCAGATCTGGGGGTCCCGGCCGCCCTCCCCCCCCACTCCCCATCGTTACCCCCCCCCCCCTCAACCCGTGTCCCCCCCCCCCGCCCCCCCCCCCGTTACCTCCCGGCGGCTCCGCGCCCCGGGCCCCACCTCGGGCCCTTCATGGGGTCCCGCTGAGGCCGCGGCGTCTCCGGCGGGGACGGAGCCCGTTTGCGGGGCTGGGGGGGGGGGCTGGGGGGGGGGCGGGAGGGGGGGGGGGGGAAAGAACGTGCGGAGCCTCCGCATCGGGGTCCCCCGACCCCGCGGGGCGGGAGGGGGCGCCCGGCGGGGGAAGGGGGATTAGAAGGGGGGGGGGTGGGGGGGTGGGG
>NW_027414037.1:0-15926 GCF_964106895.1 Numenius arquata | reverse complement strand
GGGGGAGAGGGGGCAGTTCCTGCATCAGTTTCCCCAAGAGGCATTAAAACCCCCGGGGGGGGGGGGCGGGGAGAGGGTTTGGGGGGGGTGAAGGGGGTGGCCCCCCAGTTCCGCCCCCCCCCCCGCCAGGCCGTTGGGTGGGGGGGTTTTCCAGCGGCACAGCCTCTTTCCGGTGTCGCAAACTGGTAATTCCCGGGACTGGGGGCACTGGTTGAACTGGGAAGCAGGGGGGACGGGGGGGGGCATGTCCCGTGTCCCCCCCCACCTCCTAGTTTTCCCCCCCGTGAGGAAAGACACACACACAACCCCCCCTCCATGGGGGTGCCTGCCCACCCCCCCCTTCCTTCCCAGTTTGGTGATACGGGGAACCAGTAAGGGACTGGGGGGGGGGGTATGCATGGGGGGGGGTGTTTGACTGTCATATATGTGTGTGTCCCCCCCGTGTCCCACCCCCGTGGGGAAAGCCCCCCCCCCCCCCCGCTCCCTCCATGGGGGTGCCTGCCCCCCCCCCTTCCATCCCAGTTTGGTGATACTGGGAACCAGTATGGGACTGGGGGGGGGGGGGGTTGTCCCGGGGGGGGGTGCCCAGGTTTGGGGGTGCTGGGGGGGGGTCCCGATATAAGGGGGGGGGGGGAGGGCAGGACGAGCGTGAGCGCCCCCCCCAACTCCTTCCCGCGCCCCCACGTGACCGCCCCGCCCCTTCTGATTAGCCGGCGGCGCTGCTCTTATGCAAATCTCCTCGCGGGGTGGGGGGCGTGGTTTGGGGAACGAAGGGGCGGGGTTTAGGGCCGCAAGGGGCGTGGCCACGCACTCCACGTGGGCCCCTATAAAGATCCCGGCCGGCGCTGGCGGCTCAGTCGAGGCGCGTCCCCTCGCCCCCCCCCCCCCCACCGTGTCCCCCCCACACCCGTGTCCCCCCGACACTGCCCCCCCCTTCCCCGTGTCCCCACCATGCCCCAGAGCCTGCGCCTGCCCTCCCGGCTGGCCCTGCTGTCCCGCTGCCTGCCCGAACTGGGGGTCCCCCGCCACCCCCCGGCCCCCCCCCCCTGCCACCAGCCGGGGGGGTCCCCGCAGCCTGGCAGAGATGCCGGGGCCCAGCCCCCCCGCCTTCCTCTACGACCTCCTCTGCCGCGGGGGCCTGCGGAGGCTGCATGAGCTGCAGGTAATGGAGCTGGGGAAAGGGGGGGGGTCGACCTGGTGCAGCCCCCCCCAGGGGGTGGGGGTATGGGGGGCACCCCTGATCTTGTACCTGTAGGGCTCGGAGGGGACTTGGGGACCCCAGTCCCACCACCTTGAGCTTGGAGGTAACAAGGCGGGGACCCCGATCTTGTGAGTGGGGGTATGGGGGGGACCCCGATCTTGCACCTCTAGGGCTTGGAGGGGACAAGGGGACCCCAGTCCCACCAGTCTGGGGCTTGGGGGGGACAAGGGGGACCCCAGTGCCACCACCTTGGGCTTGGAGGGGACAAGGGGACCCTGGTTCCATGGCCCTGAGGCTTGGAGGGGACAATTGGGGAGACCCATATCTTGTGGGTGGGGGTATGGGGGGACCCTCATCTTGCACCTCTAGGGCTCAGAGGGGACTTGGGGACCCCAGTCCCACCAGTCTGGGGCTTGGGGAGGACATGGGGGGGACCTGGTTCCTTCCACCCTGGGACATGGAGGGGATGGGGGGACCGCGGTCCTGGGGCTTGGAGGGGACAAGGGGACCTTGATCCCCCCCCCCCTTCTGGGGCTTCAAAGGGACCCCAGTGTCACCAACCTGGGGCTTGGAGGGGACAGCAGGGACCCCGATCTCAATCCCTGGAGCTCAGTGGGGACAAGGGGACCCCAATCTCGGTCCCTGGGGCATGGAGAGTGGGGGGGGGGGGAGGGATGACCCTGATTTCGGTCCCTGGGTCTTGGAGGGGACAGCAGGGACCCCGATCTCACCACCTCGGGGCTCACTGGTGACAAGGGGATGCCGATTTCAATCCCTGGGGCTTGGAGGGGATGGGGGGACCCTGATTTCGGTCCTTGGGGCTCAGTGGGGACAAGGGGACCCCAATCTCGGTCCCTGGGGCTCGGGGGGGGGGGGGAAGGCAGCGGGAGGGGGCAGCAGCACCCAGGGCAGGCCCCCGGAGCTACCCCCGGGACCACCAGGACACCGGGACCACCCCCCTACCCCCCTCCCCGTACCAACGGCCCGTCCCCTCCTGTCCCGCATCCCCCCGGAGTCGCCGGGTCCCTTCCCCGGTCCCCCCCGCCCCGGTGCCACCCCGGGACCACCCCCCCTAGTCCCCGGGTGGCCACAGCGGGGACCACTGGGACACCGGGGCCACCCCGGGACCACCGGGACACCAGGACCACCCCCCCTCCCCGTGCCAACGGCCGGTCCCCTCCTCTCCCACATTGCCCCGGCGGCTCCGGGTCCCCTTCCCCGGTGCCCGCCCGGGACCACGGCGACACCGGGGCCACCCCTTTACCTCCCCTTCCCCGTGCCAACACCCGGTCCCCTCCTCTCCTGCATCCCCCCGGGTGCCTTCCCTGCTGCCCCCCTGGTCCCCCTCCGGTGCCACCCCAGTGCCCCCTCGGGACCACCGGGGCCGCCGCGGGGCTACCGGCACACCAGGACCACCCCCCTCCCCGTGCCAACGGCCGGTCCCCTCCTCTCCCGCATCCCCCCGGCGGCTCCGGGTCCCCTTCCCCGGTGCCCCCCGCGGTGCCAGCCCGCCGTGCCGCCGCAGGTGGAGGGCCGTGCCCGGTACGGGCCGGTGTGGAAGGCGAGCTTCGGGCCCATCCTGACGGTGCACGTGGCGGAGGCCGGGCTGATCGAGCAAGTGCTGCGCCAGGAGGGCGACTTCCCCGTCCGCTCCCACCTCTCCTCCTGGAAGGACCACCGGCTCTGCCGCGGGCACGCCTGCGGGCTGCTCACCGCGTGAGTGGGCACCGGGGGGGGGGGGGGGGGCACGAGGGGGTGGGTATGGGCACGGGGAGGTGGGTGCGGGGTCGGGGGAGTGGGCACGGGGTACGAGCATTTGGGGGGGGGGATACGGGGTCTAGGAGGTGGGTCTGGGGTCGGGGGAGTGGGCACGGGGGGGTGGGAGGTGAGTACGGGCATGGGGGGGGGGGGGGATACGGGGTCTAGGAGGTGGGGCTGGGGGCTGGGGAGTGGGTATGGGCACTGGGAGGTGGGCACAGGGGGCGGGGGGGTGGGTACGGGGTTGGGGGAGTGGGCACGGGGGGGTGGGAGGGGCGTATGAGCATTTGGGGGGGGGATACGGGGTCTAGGAGGTGGGTCTGGGGTCGGGGGAGTGGGCACGGGGGGGGTGGGAGGTGAGTACGGGCATTGGGGGGGGTACGGGGTCTAGGAGGTGGCTCTGGGGGCTGGGAGTGGGTATGGGCACTGGGAGGTGGGCACAGGGGGCGGGGGGGGTGGGTACGGGGTCTAGGAGGTGGGGCTGGGGTCGGGGGAGTGGGCACGAGGGGGGGGTACGGGGTCTAGGAGGTGGGTCTGGGGGGACTAGGAGCTGGGCAAAGGGGGCTGGGGGGGGTACGGGCACGGGGGGGTGAGTCTGGGCATGGGGGAGTGGGCACGGGGGGTGGGTACAGAGTCGGGGGGGTGGGCACAGGCATTGGGAGGTGGGTACGGGGTCGGGGGGGTGGGCAAAGAGGGGGGGGCACAGGGTCTGGGGGCTGCCCACAGGCACTGGGGGGTCTGCACAGGGGCTTGGGGGGGGCACAAGGGTCTGGGGGGGGGACGGGACTGCCCGGGGGCCAGGGTGCTGGGCATGGATGCCTGGGGGGGTGTATGAGGTTTTGGGGGGGGGGCGGCTGCCCAGGGGGTCTAGGGGGGCCACCTGTGGATCTGGGGGGGCAGCCCAGGGGGTCGGGGGGGGGCTGGACATGGATCCATGGGGCCGCCCCCCCCCCCCCAGAGGAGGAGGGGGGCTCTGGGGTGTCTCCCTGCGCCGTGGGTGCTGTGGGGTGTCTGTGTCCCCCCCCCAGACCCCCCCGTTTCCCCCCCCCCGCCTACGCACCCCCTTCCGGGAAGGGCCTGGCAAGTCTGGGGTGACTCAGGCGTGAATCAGGGCCCCCCCCCCCCCCCATCCCCCCCCACTCCCCCCCCTCCCTGGCTGCCCCCAGGATGTGAGTAACTGCAGGGGAGCGCCGGGCCCCTGCGTGGGCACCTGGGGGGGGGAGCCTGGCACCCCCAAACCCCATAGGCACCCCCCTGTGCTCTGCCCCCTAGATCCCTGCACAGCCCCCCCAATTCCATACCTGGCCCCCCAACTCCATGGGCACCCCCCAGACCCCCCCCCAGACCCCCCAATTCCATACCTGGCCCCACAACTCCATGGGCACCCCCCAGACCCCCCCCCCAGACCCCCCAATTCCATACCTGGGCCCCCAACTTCATCTGCACCCCCCTGACCCCCCCTTCCAACCCCCCCCCAGCCCCCCAGATTCCATACCCGGCCCCCCAACTCCATCTGCACCCCCCAGCCCCCCCCCAGAGTCCCCCCAATCCCATCCTGGCCCCCCCCCGGCACAGGGACATGCTGGGGCCCGTTGGCCCCTGCGGGTGCCCCCGCTCGGGGAGCACCACCCTCTGCCTCGGGGGGGGGGCCCGTCCCACGTGTCCCCACGTGTCCTTCATGTCCCTGTACCCCACCCGTGTCCCCGCATGTCACCTGTGTCCCCATGTGTCCCCACGTGTCCCTGAACACCCGCCATGTCCCCATGTGTCCCCCATGTCCCCACACACCACCCGTGTCCCCTCATGTCACCTGTGTCTCCCCATGTCCCCATACCCCACCCATGTCCCCCCCATGTCCCTGCATCCCCCCCGTGTCCCCCATACCCCACCCGTGTCCCCACACACCACCCGTGTCCCCACATGTGTCCCCGTCCCCCTGCCGTGTCCCCCCAACATCCCTCCATGTCCCTGTCCCCCACCCATGTCCCTTGTGTCCCTGTCCCCCACCTGTGCCCCCCCACGTCACCCGTGTCCCCAAGTGCCACCCATATCCCTCCCCGTGCCCCCCATGTCCCCCCGTGTCACCGATGTCCCAGTGCCCCAGCTGTGTCCCCCCGTGATCCCCCACATCACCCGTGTCCCCCCTGTCCCCATCTCCCACCCGTGTCCCCCCATGGCCCCGTGTCCCCCCCATCCCCATGCCCCCCCATCCCTGTGTCCCCCCGTGTCCCCCGTCCCCTTGTCCCCCCACATCACTGATGTCCCCCGTGCCCCCCTGTGTACCCCGACATCATGCGTGTCCCCAAGTGCCACCCGTCTCTCCCATGTCCCCCTGTCCCCCCACCCCAGCGTCACCCGTGTGTCCCCCCCCAAATTTGTCCCCAGGGAGGGCGAGGAGTGGCAGCGGCTGCGGCGGCTCCTGGGGCGGCTGCTGCTGCGGCCGGTGGCCACCGAGGGCTACGCGGGGCCAGTGGCCGCAGTGGTGGGCGACCTCCTGCGGCGGCTGCAGCGACAGCGCGACCGCCACCCCCAGCACCTCGTCCCCGACGTCGCCGCCGAGTTCTACAAGTTCGGCCTGGAAGGTGGGGGGACAAGGGGGGGGGCAATGGGGGGGGGGTACCAGGGAATGTGACACCCCCCGGGGTCTCCCCGTGTCCCCAAGGGGCTTCTTGTGTCCCCCCCCAGGGTCTCCCCGTGTCTGCAAGGGGCTCCCCGTGTCCCTTAAGACCTGGCGTGTCCCCATGTCTCCAAGGACTTGTGTGTCCCCCCCCCGGGTCTCCCCATGTCCCCATGACTTTCATGTCCCCCAAAGTCTCCCTGTGTTCCACTCTGGTCTCCCCATGCCCCCCCAGGGTCTCCCTGTGTCCCCCCAGGGTCTCACCATGTCCCTGGGGACATCCCATGTCCCCCCATGTCCCCAGGGCACCCTCTGTCCCCCAATGTCTCCAAGGACTGTTGTGTCCTCCCCCGGGGCTCCCCATGTTCCCCATGGTGCTCCTCATGTTCCTCAAAGTCCTCCGTGTCCCCAGGGTTCCCCTTGTCCCCACCACGTCCCCAAGGGCCTCCTGTGTCCCCAAGGGTTCCCCAAGGTTCTCCATGTCCCTTCGGGGTCTCCTTGTCCCCACCCCATCCCAATCACATCCCCAGGGTCCTCCATGTCCCCAAGGGTTCCCTTTGTCCCCACCACATCCCAACCACATCCCCAAGGGCCTCCTGTGTCCCCAAAGGTTCTCCAAGATCCTCCATGTCCCCGTGTCTCCCCTTGTCCCCTGGTTCACCCCCTTGTCCCTTCCTTGTCCCCTCTCTCCAGGCATCTCCTCCGTCCTCTTCTCCTCCCGCCTGGGCTGCCTGGAGCAGGAGGTGCCGAGGGACACGGAGACCTTCATCCGTGCCATCAACACCATGTTCGTGCTGACGCTGCTCACCATGGCCATGCCCAAGCCCCTCCACCGCCTCTTCCCCAAGCCCTGGAGGACCTTCTGCGAGGCCTGGGACTACATGTTCGCCTTCGGTGAGGGGCCACCGAGGGGGGGGACCCCGGGGACAACTGAAGGTCCCCTTGGCCACCAGGACGCTCACGGAGATTCGTCTTCTCCCAGCCAAGGGTCACATTGACCGGCGCGTGGCCGAGGTGGCCCAACAGGGACAACCCGGGGAGAAGACATGTCTCACCGACCATCTGGCCCAGGAGAAGGTCCCCATGAAGGTCATCTACGGCAACGTCACTGAACTGCTGCTGGCTGGGGTGGACACGGTGAGGAGGGGACACGTGTGGGTGGGTGTCCCCCATCTTGGTGGGGTCCTGCTGATGTCACCTCCTTCCACCCCACAGATCTCCAGCACCCTCTCGTGGAGCCTCTACGAGCTGGCCCGGCACCCCGGGGTGCAGGAGGCCCTGCACAGGGACCTGGTGGCCGCCCTGGGCAACGGAGGTGGCTCTTCAGTCACCGCGCTGGGAAGGGTCCCCCTGCTGAGGGCCGTGGTGAAGGAGACCCTGAGGTGGGGATGAGGACATGGGGCGGGGATGGGGGGGACAGGGGTGAGGGTGAAGGTGGGGACAAGGACGGGGATGAAGATGGTGATGGGGATGAAGATGGGGACAAGGATGGGGATGAAGATGAGGATGAAGATGAGGACCCCCTTGATGAGGGATGGAGATGAAGGTGGGGACAAGGACGGGGACAAAGATGGTGGTGGGGACAGGAGTGGGAATGAGGAGAGGGATGGGGATGAAGATGGGGACAGGGAAAGACTGAGGATGAGGATGGAGATGAGGGTGAGGACAGGTGTGGGGACGAGGATGGGGACAAGGACGGGGATGAAGACGGGGACAAGGATAAGGATGGAGATGAAGATGGAGACAGGGATGAAGATGGAGATGAAGATGGGGACAAGGATGGGGACAGGGACAAAGAGGAGGATGGGGATGGGGACAAGGACAGGGATGGAGATGAGGATGAAGATGAAGGTGGGGACAAGGATGGGGATGGTGGCGGGGATGGGGACAAGGATGGAGCTGAGGATGGGGACAGGGATGAAGATAAGGATGGGGACAAGGATGGGGATGAAAATAAAGGCGAAGATGGGGTCGGGGACAAGGACGAGGAGGGGGAATAAGACAAGGATGGGGACAGGAGGGGGGGCTGGTGGCAGCTGTGGTGACATCTCCCCCCCTTGTCCCCACCAGGCTCTACCCCGTCATCCCCGCCAACGCCCGCGTCATCCCTGACCGCGACATCCGCGTGGGCGACTACCTGGTGCCGCGCAAGGTGACCTCGGGGAGGGGGGGGGGGGTGTGTGTGTCCTCATGTCCCCTCCATGTCCCCATTCACCACCCCCATGCCCCCACCAACTGTGTGTGTGTGTCCCCCCAGACCCTCATCACCCTCTGTCACTACGCCGCCTCCCGCGATGGCCGCCTCTTCCCGGCCCCCGACGCCTTCCTCCCGGAGCGCTGGTTGTCCCCCGATGTCACCCGTCACCCCTTCGCCTCCCTCCCCTTCGGGGTGGGCAAGCGCAGCTGCGTGGGACGTCGCCTGGCCGAGCTGGAGGTCCACCTGGCGCTGGCACAGGTGAGGGCCACCCCCCCCCCCCATCCCCCTAACTGTCCCCAACCCTCAACCATCCCCAACCATCCCAACCCCGGTTGTCCCCAACGTCCCCTCTCACCTGTCCCGGCAGATCCTGCTGCGCTTCCAGGTGCGTCCGGAACCCGGTGGTGGCCTCGTCCGTCCCATGACCCGCACCCTGCTGGTCCCCGAGGCCACCATCAACCTCCAGTTCCTCAGCCGGTGAGCGGGGGAACCCACGAGGGACAAGCGTGTGGCACTGATCACCAGTGGTGGCCCCAGCCCTGGTGGTGGCTCCACTCTGGTGGTGGCCCCAGACTCAATGGTGGTCACTCCGGTGGTGGCCCCAACCCTGGTGGTGGCCCCCCACTCTGGTGGTGGCCCCAGACTCGATGGTGGTCACTCCGGTGGTGGCCCCAACCCTGGTGGTGGCCCCAACCTCAATGTTGGTGACCCCAAACTCAATGGTGGTGACCCTGGTGGTGGCCCCTGGCCCCAGTGGTGGCCTTGACCCTGGTGGTAGCTCCAACCCTAATGGTGGCCTTGACCCCATGGTGTCCCCAACCCTGGTGGTGGCCCGGACCCTGGTGGTGTCCCCCAACTCCAGTGGTGGCCCCTGACCCCAGTGGTGGCCCTGACCCCATGGTGTCCCCAACCCCAGTGGTGGCCTTGACCCCGGTGATGGCCAGTGACCCCTGTGGTGGCCTTGACCTTGGTGGTCCCTGACCCCCGTGGTGACCCCAGCCCCGGTGGTGGTCTTGACCCCATGGTGTCGTCCCCCCCCGCCCCGGGGACAGTTTCTGGCAGTTCCCGGCTTATTTAAAGGTTTATTTATTGGCAAATAAAGGCGGTTTTGGGTGCGTCGGTGCCGGCTGCTCCCTGCCCTGCCGCCTCTGCCCCCCCGTGTCCCCCCCCGGCTCTTTGGGGTGACTCAGTGCCCCCCCCCGGGGTGCACCGGGTGGGGGTGGGGGGGTGGCCTGCCCCGATGTGCACCCGGGGGTGATGTGGCTCCGGGGTGGGGACGAAGCAGGGGGGGACACACAGACCGGGAGGGGGGAGATGGGGATTAGTGGAGGTATGGGGGGGGCGGGTGTCCTGAGTGGGGTCCCAGCATGAAAGGGGATGGTCCCTGTGGCCCCCCCAGCCACCTACCCCCATGGATGTGTCACACCCCCCTCCATGACCCTCCCGGCCCCCCCCCCCCCACCGTGACCTTGTCCCCCCCGCGGTGACCCTGCTGTCCCTTTCCTGTGTCCCCCCATGACCCTCCTGTCCCATCTCCCACCCCGACCTCGTCCCCCCCCCCCCGTGACCCTCCCGTGTCCCCCCCATCACCCATCCCACCCCCCCCCCGGTGACAGCGTTTCCCCCCCCCCAGCGGCCACGAGCGGGTTAACACGGTGGGGGGTGTGGTGCGTGTGTGTGTGTGTCGGGGGGGGGGGGGGGTGTGTCAATGTTCCACGGGGGGGGGGGGGAGCGCTGACGTCAGCGCCGGGGACTCTGGACCCTCCTGTGACCCCGGCGTAGCCGAGCGCGGTGACACCGCGGGGGGGCGGGGGGGGGGGCACCGTGTCCCCTGCTCCCTCCCCCCCTCCCCAACCTCGGGGCATCCCCCACCACACACGCCCCCCCCCCCCTCCGTGGGTTCCCACCCCCCCCCCCCCGTGCGTTGTTTTCCCCCCCCGCGCCGTGACCCCGCTGCCCCCGCGGGGCCGTTTCAGCACCACGGACAGAGCCGGGGGGGGCGGGACCCTCCCAAACCACGTGTCGTCCCCCCCCCCCATGTGTGTTTCCCCCCCCCCCCGGCCACCCCCGTGTCCCCCCAAGCCCCCCCCCGTTCCCCCCCAAACCCCGGGTGGAGTTGGGGAGGGGTTTCCCAAGAAGAAGGGGGGGGCACGTAGCGATCCGGGGGGGGCGGTCCCCCCTGTGTCGTCCCCCCCCCTCAAAGTGTGTACCCACCAACCACCCACGCTGCCCCCCCCCGCCATGTGTCCCCCCCCCGGCCACCCTTTCCGCCCCCCCCGCCCCCCCCCCCAAACGCGGGTGGGGTTGGGGGGGGGGGGGTGTCCCCAACAAGGAGGAGGGGACACGTAGCGATCCGGGGGGGTGTCCCCCCCACCTCAAAGTGTCGTCGTCGTCCCCCGGTGCCCCCCCACCATGTGTCCCCCCCCTCCCCGCCCACCCCCGTGTCCCCCAAACCCCCCCCATCCCCCCCCAAACCCGAGTGGAGTTTGGGGGGGGGTCCCCAACAAGGTGGGGGGGGGCACGTAGCGATCCGGGGGGGATCCCCCCTGTGTGTCCCCCCCCCATCCTCCCCCCACCCCCGCATTGTCCCCTCCCCCCGCCAGGGGGCGCCGCGGGGACCCCGGAGCCGCGGGTTCGAGCCCCGTCCCGCCCCCCCAACTTACCGGGGACCCCGCCCCCCCCAAACCCCCCCCCTCAAAGGGAACCCAGGCGTCCCAGTGCCCGCCCCCTCGGACCCCCCCCCTGACACCCCCCCTTCCCCATGGCCCTTCCGGCCGCCCCGTCTCGTTGGTTCCGGTCCTCCAGCCCCTCCCCCCGCCCGGGCCCGCGCGCCGCCGCCCGGTGAGTCCCGGGGACCCCCCCCCCCAAAACGTGCACGTGGTGCCCCGCCCCCCCCTTTGCACCCCCAAAGCCGGGGGAAAGGGAGGGGGGTGTCCCCCTGCTCCCTCCCACGCGTGGCAGTGCGGAGGGGGCGGCACCGGGTGGGGGGTGCTGGATGGGGGGGGCTGGTTGGGGGGTCGCTGGTTGGGGGGTGTGGGGGTCGGGGGGGTGTTGGGGGGTGCTGGATGGGGGGGCTGGTTGGGGGGTGCTGAGTTGGGGGGGTTGTTTGGGGGGTGCTGGGGGTCGTGGGGTGTTGGGGGGTGGTTGGGGGCTGCTGGATGGGGGGGGCTGGTTGGGGGGGCTGGGGGTCGTGGGGTTGTTGGGCGTGTTTTGGGGGGCTGGTTGGGGGGGTTGGGGGTTGCTGGATGGGGGGTCTGGTTGGGGGGGCTGGGAATTGTGGGGTGTTGGGGGGTGGTGAGCATGAGGGGAGCAGGGTCACTGGGGGGTCTCTCTATGGGTAACTGGGGGGGGGGTCTCACTGTGGGGCATTGGGGGGGGGCTCTGGGGGGCAGGATGGGGCAGGAGGGATGGGCGCAGTACACAGGGGGCCGGGGGTCTTGCTGTGGGTCACCGGGGGTCTCTCTGTGGTCACTGGGGATCTCTCTATGGGTCACCAGGGGGGTCTTGCTGTGGGTCGCTATGGGGCGGGATGGCACAGGAGGGGTGGGTGAGGTGCTGGGGGATCACGGTGGGGCACTGGGGGTCTCGCTCTGGGGTGCTGGGGTCTCACTGGGGGTCACTGGGGGTCTCATGGTGGTCTCTGGGGGCTCTCACTATGGGTCGCTATGGGTCACTATGGGTCGCTGTGGGGCAGGATGGCACAGGAGGGGTGGGTGAGGTGCCGGGGGATCACAGCGGGGCACTGGGGATCTCGCTCTGGGGTGCTGGGGGTGTCTCTCTGAGTCCCGGGGTGCGCTGCTGTGGGTCGCTATGGGTCGCTGTGGGTCGCCGTGGGGCAGGATGGCGCAGTACGAGCCGGTGGCGGAGATCGGGGTGGGGGCCTACGGGACGGTGTACAAGGCGCGGGACCGGGCCAGCGGCCGCTTCGTGGCCCTGAAGAACGTGCGGGTGACGGGGACGGAGAACGGGCTCCCCCTCAGCGCCGTCCGCGAGGTCGCCCTCCTCAAGCGCCTGGAGCACTTCGACCACCCCAACATCGTGCGGTGAGACCCACGGCCCTGCCCCATAGCGCCGCCCCATAGCGCCCAACCAACACCCCCCCCCAGCCCCAGCCCCATGGCGAGGATCGAGGAAAGGCGACGGCTCCGTCATGGTTGGGGCGTGAAAAGTTGACACCCCCCCCTCGTGTCATTCCCCCCCCCCCCCCGTGTCCCCTGCCCCGTGTCCCCCCCCCCGTGTCCCCAGGCTGATGGACGTCTGTGCCACCGCCCGCACCGAGCGCGAGACCAAGGTGACCTTGGTCTTCGAGCACGTTGACCAGGACCTCAAGACCTTCTTGGACAAGGCGCCCCCCCCGGGGTTGCCCCACGACACCATCAAGGTTGGGGGCGGGGGGGGGAAGGTCCTAGTGGCCACTGAGGTCCACACGGTGGCCACATTGTTATTGTCACACACACACACACCCCCCTTAGGACCTGATGAGGCAGTTCCTGCGGGGGCTGGACTTTCTCCACTCCAACTGCATCGTCCACCGGGATCTGAAGCCCGAGAACATCCTGGTGACCAGTAACGGCCAGGTCAAACTGGCCGACTTCGGCCTGGCCCGCATCTACAGCTGCCAGATGGCCCTCACCCCTGTGGTGCGTCCTTGGGGGGGCGGCGGGGCAGGAGATGTGGGTCTCAAAGGGTGGCGAGGGCTGGCTGGGAGGAGATGTGGGTCTTGAGAAAGGAGAAGGGCTAGGTGGGCCTGGTGGCCGTGGGTTGGGGTGGCCATGAAGCCAAGGAGCTGGGGGTCCCAGGTGGGTACAGATCTGGGTGGCCATGGGTCCTGGTGACCATGGGTTGGGTTGGCCATGAAGCCAAGGAGCTGTGGGTCAGGTGGGCTGTGGGTCCTGGTGGTCATGAAGCCAAGGAGCTGTGGGTCCCAGGTGGGTACAGATCTGGGTGGCCATGGGTCCTGGTGGCCATGGGTCACGTTGGCCATGAAGCCAAGGAGCTGTGGCTCCTGGGTGGCTCTAGAGCGGGTTGGCCGTGGATTTGGGGCCGGGTGGCCGTGGGGCCGGGTGACTATGGGGCTGGTGGCCATGGGGCTTGGGTCACTATGGGGCTGGTGTCCCCCCCCCCGCAGGTGGTGACGCTGTGGTACCGCGCCCCCGAGGTGCTGCTCCAGGCCACCTACGCCACCCCCGTGGACCTGTGGAGCGTGGGCTGCATCTTCGCCGAGATGTTCCGCAGGAAGTAAGGGGAGGGACATGGGGGGGGGGGGACACATGGGAGGGGACATGGGGGGGGGGACATGGGGGACACGGGGGGGGGGATGTGGGGAACACCGGGGGGGGACACGGGGGGAAAAGGGGGGGGGGACATTTTGGGGGGTGTGTGTCCCTGTGTCTCCCCCCACGCCCAGTGACATCCCTGTCCCCCCCCCCCCAGGCCACTTTTCTGCGGGAACTCTGAGGCCGATCAATTGGGCAAGATTTTTGGAGTGAGTTTTTTTGGGGGGGGGCGGCACAGGGGGGAGACAATGGGGGGGGGTGAGGGCTCTTGGGGGGTGGGGGGGTGTCTATTTGTGTTTTGGGGGAGGGAGTGTCAGGGGGGCTGGAGGGGGGGGTCCCAAAGTGGGGCAGGGGGGGCATTTTTGGGGGGATCCTGAGCTGGGGGGGCCCTGGGGGGGTTTGGGGGGGGGGCCGCAATGGGGGGGTCCAGGGTGGGGGCTGTTTTGGGGGGGGTCCTGGGGTGGAGGGGGGGTGCCCCCCCCCAGCCTTTACCTTGTGTCCCCTCCTGTGTGTCCCCCTCCCTCACCCCATGTCTCCCCCTCACCCCGTGTGTCCCCTCCCGGTGTGTGTCCCCCCCATGTCCCCCCCCCCTCCATGCCCCCCCCAGCCTGATCGGGCTCCCAGCCGAGGAGGAGTGGCCGCTGGACGTGGCCCTCCCCCGCTGCGCCTTCCCCCCCCGCCCCCCCCAGCCCCCCCAGGGCTTCGTCCCCGAGATGGAGCCTCTGGGGACACAACTGCTGCTGGTGAGGGGGGGGCACCGCGGGGGGGGGGGGCACCGGGGGGGGACGACACACACACAACATAGGGTGAGGGGAGGGGGACACATTGGGGGGGGGGGGGGGGATACATGAGGTAGGAATGGGGGGGGGACAATGGGGGGGGGGGGATACATGGGAAGGGGGACGTGGGGGGGGACGACACGGGGGGGGGACATGGGGTTGGGGGGGGACACATGGGGGGGATACATGAGGTGGGAATGGGAGGGGGGGACAAAGGGAGGGGAGGGGATACATGGGAAGGGGGACGTGGGGGGGGACACACACAGGGTGAGGGGGGGGAACACGGGGGGGGGACATGGGGTTGGGGGGGGACACATCGTGGGGGGGATTCATGAGGTGGGGACGGGGGGGGACCATGGGGGGGACACCAGGTGGGGGGGGTACACGGGAGGGGGACGTGGGGGGGGACACAGATGGGGTGAGGGAGCGGGACACGATGGGGGGGTGGGGGGGACACGGGGGGGCACCGGGGGAAGGACATGGGGAGGGGGACACGGGGGGGGACACACACACCTGGGGGCGGGATGACACGGGGGGGGGGGCAAAACAGGGTGGGGTGGGGACACGGGGTGAGGGGGGGGGACGACACACAGGACCCCCCTGAGCGTGCGAAGCCCTTTGGGGGCAAGGGGGGGGGGTTGTGATGGTGTGTCCCCCCCCAGGAGATGTTGACCTTTGACCCTCACAAGCGGATCTCGGCGCACCAGGCCCTGCGGCACCTCTACCTGCGCGACCGGGGGGGGGGCCGAGGGGTAGCCCCCCCAACCACCCCCCCCAACCCCGAGGGGGAGGTCACCAGTCACACCCCCCCATCACCCCTCCTTCTCCCACGAGGACCCCCCCCCCCGTGCAAGCAGGATGTGCCGCCCCCCCCCCCCCCCCAATCCTTGTGCAGGGGGGGGTGGTGGTATATGTGTGTGCTGGAAGGGGGTGCCCCTCCCATCCTCGTGCAAGAGGGATGAGCCCCCACACACTTTGTCCTCATGCAAGAAGGGTAAGCCCCCCCCCCCACCATCCTCGTGTGAGGAGGAGGTGACACCCCCCCCTCTTGACCTCGTGCAAGGACACCCCCTCCCCTGTCCTCGTGCGAGGATGTGGCCCCACCCCATCCTCGTGCGAGAAGGATGAGCTGCCCCCCCTTTTGCCCTCGTGTGAGGAGGAGGTGACCCCCCCACCCTTGTGCGAGAAAGATGCCCCCCCCCCTTTGTCCTCGTGTGAGAAGGATGAGGCCCCCCCCCCCTTATCCTCGTGCGAGGAAGAGGTTACCCCTCCCCCATCCTCGTGCAAGGAGGTGCCTTCTTTCCCCTGCCCCATCCTTGTGTGAGGTGGGTGCCGTCCCCCCTCAAATCCTCGTGCAAGTACACCCCCCTCCCCCCAATCCTCGTGCGAGCCACGTGCGAAGGACGGCGACGCTGCCCCTGCACTGGTGCTCTGCTCACATGATGGTGCTGGGGGGGGGATCGTGAGCCAGGGTGGGGGGAACCCCTCGTGCAAGGGGGGGGGGGGGGGGGGGGGCAGAAAGACATGCCCTCCCCCCCAATTTTCCACTAATAAAGGGGCACAAGTGCCCCCCCCACCCTTGTTCACCTGCCTCGTGTGTTCACCTGCCTCGTGTGTCACGGGGAGGGGGAGGACACAATGATATTGGGGGTGGACACGGGGGGGGGTCCTGCCCCATGGCGGAGGGGGGGGCGGTTTCTGCCCCACAGATCCCGGAGCTGTGGTCACTTTAGTGCCTTTATTTGGGGGGGGCGCCCCCTGGTGGCATTTGGGGGGGGGGGGGAGCCGGGACACAAGGGACATGTCACCTTCCCCCCCCCCCAAAAAAGCCGGGGGGGGAGGGGGTGCCCTCCCCCCAGTGCCAGCTTTGGGGGTGCCCTCCCCCGCCCCCCCCCCCTTTCCCAGTGCATAAATAACCAGTAGCCACCAGTTTGGGGGGGGGGTGGGGGGGCAAAGTGACCACCTGGGGGTACGGGACGACACCTTTTTGGGGGGGGGGGGGGGTGTCCCCAGGGCTTCATGCGGGCCGCGCAGTTGGTGGGGAGGGGGCGGCTGGTCGGCGGCAGGGGATATGATGGGGAAGGGGGGGGTCGCAAAG